>NC_065450.1:60517391-60548172 GCF_917563875.1 Diabrotica virgifera virgifera | reverse complement strand
CTTATTAGCTTAGGAATAAAAAAATAGAAAAATCAAGATAAGAATATCAAATAAAAAGAAATAAAATATTGGGCGCCACTGGTTTCTTTATGGGAACCAAAAATATACTAAAATAGAAATATTAAAGGAAAGATAGCTAAATCAAAAATTAAACAAAACATAGTCAATACAAAATATATAAAATACTTATGGCGTGACTTACCTTATATATGTCTTTACTCAGAAAATTCTGTGTTATACTTACGGAACAAGAGAGAAGGAAAAGACAATAATAAAAAAGTATTTTGCAAATCAAGCATTATTTATGAAAACAAAATTAAAAAGATCTGTGATCCCTCGCGATTTTACATAAGGAGATCCTGTTAACCAAAAAGAAAATGAAAAGTTTGCATAAAAAAATAATACCTTGTATATTATTCCTGTGTCTTCTTGGTTGATTTTAAGTCCAAGGCACAGTTCACTTCACTAGATGTCACTTTACATCTGAATATGAATAGATACAATAACAGTACATCAATGAATGGTTGTTTCCATAGTTCATAGAAAAATTCAGCATTTCTTAAAACAAATCGGCAATACTCGAACAAAAATATTCAAGAACTTAATAGTCCTTTCGTATATTAAACGGTATGAAAAAGAGGTAAAATAAAAGCAACTCCATGCTTTAACTATGATGTTAAAACTAAATAGTAACACAAAAAAATTCTAACTCCTGCTTGCATGTAAGAAAATATTATTATACCAGCATTGATATAAAATAGTCGCGTTCGCCTAAACAGCGAAACGCGGTGGCCTACGGCTTGCTTAGACTCTTAGACCATAATAGAGCTCCAACACAAAGACTTCTGCAATAAAATTGCACAATAACTTACCTATACTCAAACTAAACTGGAACTTACACCTTTCAGGTACTGCAACCCTGCAGACCTTCCGAGGCTAGCTCAACTCCAACTCTCTACAGCTCAAACGTAACTCCTTTACAGCTCAAACGTAACTGACTTTCTCGATCCTCTCAAACTCAAATTCCGAAACCAAACGCCCTTCCTAAAAAATCATTCGATCTTCCCATCAATAATCTCAACGACCAATTACAGACTTAAGACACTTCCCTAATTAGAATCTTGACAAATAAGAAGTCACTTAGACATATTTTTAGCCACACCCCCTAAACTCGCAAATATTTTTCTACGCCATCAATATTTCCCAGCCAATCAAAAATTTACCATCTCATGGGTTTAGCGTCACCTTAGACAGAACTTTTCCCATGATAATAGCTGAATCGGTTCAAATAACACCTGGCCTCGCTGTACACTCTCAGAGCTCTTATCGTTATAGTTATAAGATAAATTTCCCACAGTCTCAAAGTCGGTAGCGGCAGTAATCTGAGCCTAATTATTACCACTTATCAACAAAAATTCAGACTCTCGTCTCGAAAAATCATTAAACCTTTTTGAATTAAAACTGCTATTCTCAGTATAGTAAACAACTCGAGATACAAACTTATCTACGCCAAATTCCTGAGAAAAGTTAGATAAACAACACAATATCCGATGATCGATCCAATATTATGAGAAACGAAAAAGAATCACAGAAGATCCAATTCCACGCAATACCCGGTACAATTCCTGAAACGGATTTTGCATATAGGGTGAAACAAAAATAATATTAGGGTTTCGAAAACGTTAGTGACTTTCGTACCCGTTACAAGATGTCTTGAAATTAAGGAGGCATTCCAAGGCAGAATGGTCGGTTCTTCTCAAAAATCTTCTGCCATAGACGAACGAATGGTACGGTTCCACTTCTTTGACGACCGCCAATAACTCGTTTCTGGTGACGTAGTGGTTTCTTTCTGCTTTTCCTGGAGTTTTACGGAAGCATCATATAACGTGTTCCTCACGTATCAAGTATGGAAAAACTCTGCTCTTTCGGATATGCCAGGATTGGAGCCGTAGTCAATTATTTATGCTTGAGTTTGATGAAAGCAAGCTGGCAGTCTGGTGTCCAGTCAAATGACAGCTTCCTAAGAGTCACATTATTGAGAGGTTTTAAAATCTTCTCAAACTTTTTCACGAAGCGACGATAGTAACTTCTAAGACCAAGGTAGCTTCGGGCATCGTGTTTGTTTCTTGGTGTGGGACATTCTTTTACTACTTTTATTTTTGCTAGATTTCCTATAGATTTGAAATCCACAGAGAGAGCTGTAGTGTGCTCTCTTTTTAGATTCCTCGCGTCAGTTCATTTCTCCGCTGTATGCTGTGCAAATTATAGAAAGCACATATTTAGACTGTTACCTGAGTTGATTTCGGATCTTCGGATTTTTGATTTCCGTTTGTGTGTAATAGATGTCGCTGTAGCGCCTTTTGCTTTTTATCTTTAATTATTTGCTAACATGACAGAAAGAATTGGTTTGGATTCAGAGAGCCTACCACAGTTCGATTTGATGATTCCAAAAGAATGAAATGCGCATAAGCGAATGGTGGTACCCTGTATCGAAATTAAATCTCATTTGCCTCTTTACGTTTACTCAGACATAGACTCAGACTCAACAAAAAACGTTGTTTCAATCCAGAGAGCACACCACAGTTTGCTCTGAGGATTCCAAAAGGTGAAATGCACATAAGCGAATTGTAGTACTCTGTATGGAAATTGAATTCTAACTGTCTTTCTTACATAATATAATAATAATTACTTAAAAGGTAAAGGTAAAGTTTTCAATCCTAATAGCAACATTAATAATATTGAAAAATATTAATAATATTACTAAAAGATTTTTAAATTGAAAAACTTATTGGTCCATTTCCTTGGTAACACCTCCAAGGCTTCTAAAATTTGCAAGCAAGATGGATGCTGCAGTGAAGACAAAGGGAGCGAATTCTAAAAAGTTGCAATTCAAAACCCCCGTCTGCAGCTTGGTAAAGTTCCAACGGAAAATGGACCTAGTTACTCTATGGGGGTAATACTAATATAACATAAAATAAAAATGTATATGGTATGTTTATCAGTAAATGGTTTAGTTCAATTAGTTACCACTATAAACATCCTGGATTAACCGACAATAGTATAAAAGTCCTATATATATATATATATATATATATATATATATATATATATATATATATATATATATATATATATAGATATATATATATATATATATATATATATATATATATATATATATATATATATATATATGTAATGATATTTATAGGAATAAGGACAGCTGAATAAAGTATTTTATTAAAACATGTTTTAATACAACATTTACAATATTTACCTAGAATAAAGAAACGACATTTAATGTCAATATTCCCAATCTATGATTATTTCTACAAATAAGTGAAAATAAAAGTTTCATAAATGCTTGACATTTCATAAATGACGACGTCTGTCAATCCAATCTCTTCTCAGCTAGTGACGGTTCGGCAGGCCAGGAGTGTGTTCCGAATTTCTAACGTTGGCTGACTGCGTTCCAATTTGAAATTCCAATTTGAGATGACATCTTGGAGCACAGCAATATTAAAATGATGAAAGTATAATATGTAGTTTCATTACATCATCCTTCCCAAAGGTGAAAATATTCAAATATTTTCGTTACCATCTTCATCTTGACCTTCTTCCTGTATAGGGAATGGAACCAGCTTCGAGATATGGAATAGATTAGAGTCTGACTTCTTCCGATTCATATTTACTTTATAAATGGAATTTGATAGTTTTTCTGTTATTTCATATGGTCCAATTTTTAATTCGTCCAATTTTTTTCGGTTTAACCTGTTTCCATTTTCGACAAACACCAAATCACCTATGTTGAAGTCCACATGTTTACGGTTCTTGTCATAAATTTGTTTATTATATTTGTGAGATCTTTTCGTTCTTTCTAAAGCAAGATTTTTGTTTCTTATCCAATCTTTTTCTGAATCTACTTCTTTCAGTTCAGATGGCAGTGTTGTTACTTTTTTGCCATACATTAAATATGATGGTGAGAAACCAGTTACAGTCTGTTCGGTATCATTGTATTTGCCCACACATTCTTGTGCTATTGTTGTCCAAGCTTTTTTTTCTTTTGTCTCGTTAATTCTACACCTAATTTTATTAACCAGGGTTTGATTTAGTCTCTCATTGAGACCATTAGAAAAAGGAGAGTTAGCAGCAGTGAATATTAGTTTCGTAAACTTTTTCTCTAAAAACTTTTTAAAATCATTTGAATTTATTCCTGGATATTGGTCTGATAGAATCATTTCGATTTGATCATTTTCTGGAATACTATTTACAAGTTTAATGAAATCATTTGCAGTTTGAGTTTTCGATGTCAATATATATGCATATCGTGTGAAGTGGTCTACTAGAATATGTAAATATTTTTTTGTAGAACGGGAACCTCCAAAACCTCCTACTGTGTCTATACTGACAATGCTGAAAGGCTTTGTGGCTGGTCCCAAATGTGACATTAATCCGAATTTTTCTAATCCCCTTGATTTATTTCTAATGCATACTGAGCATTTTTGGCAGGTTTCTCTAATGTTTTTTGTTAAGTTTTTTGCTGTATAATATGTTCCAATCATATTATGCATTTGTTTCACTCCTATGTGACACAAGTTTCTATGAACGTTTTTTAAAAATTCTCTACTAAAGTCTTCAGTCAAAAGGATTTTTTCTCTTCCTTTTATATTTTTGTAATAAACATTATGTTTATTTATTAATTTATACTTATTTTCCTGTATGTCTCTATTTTTTTCTTGATCTTCCAGTATATCTTGGATAGTTATTGAATTTACAATTTTTAACTGTTCCTCAGTATTTTTATCTGGGCCTAGGACAGGATTTCTGCTAAGGCAATCAGCTTCTAAGTTATGTTTCCCAGGACAATATTTAACATCAAAATCATATTGTGATAAATAATATGTTAGATCTCCTAGTTCCTCATCAGTCCTAGATTTTATATTCATATTTTCTAATGGTTTATGATCAGAAAAAACAGTAAATTTCTTACCAATTAAGTAATGTTGCCAATACCTAACACATTCTTTAATGGCCAAACACTCCAAGTATATGGCCTTTTTTCTTTTTTGAACTTCATTTAATTTTTTTGAAAAATAAGCCACTGGTTTTTCTTCTTTGTTTTCCTGTGGTTGTTTTAATACCCCTGCTACTCCCAATAAGCTGGCATCAGTATAAATATGTATTGGTAGATTTGGATCAAATATAGTTAATACAGGTTGAGTTAACAATATGTTTTTTAATTTGTCAAACGAATTTTGGCATTCTGTAGTCCAAATAAATGGTTGTCCTTTTCTCAACAGGTTGTGTAATGGGTTCAATGTTATTGCAATGTTTGGCACATATTTGTGGTAAAAATTTATCTTTCCTAGAAATTGTCTTACATGTTTTTGTGTTCTAGGTATTGGAAATTCCTTTATTGAAATTAAGTTGTCCTTCAGTGGTCGTACACTATTATTTTGTATTATATGACCCAAGTATTTTACAGATTCCGCAGCAAATGTGCATTTTGTAAGCTTTAATCTGAATCCTTCACTTTTGATAGCTGTAAATAGTTGTGTTAGATGTCTGATATGTTCTGAGAATGATTTTGAAAAAACTAGTATGTCATCTATGTAGCTCACTGCAAAGTCAGCAAGTTTGTGTTTTCTTATTATATTACACATTATTCGCTGAAATATAGCTGGGGATGTTTTCAGCCCAAATGGTAAACAAGTCCACTGAAAATGTCCCTCTTGTGTAACAAATCCTGTTTTGTATCTATCTGTAATACGCATAGGAATTGACCAAAATGCAGAATTGATATCAAGGGTTGAGAAAAATTTACAGTTTCTCGTCTTTTGCATTAAATCTTCAATATGAGGAAATGGTTGTGATTGTGGCACAACAATTTTATTCAGGTCTCTAAAATCAATGCATAATCGTGATTTTGTATTTTCCTCTCTCTTGTAAGCTAATGTAACTGGTGCTGCGAAGGGGCTGTATGATTCTTCGATTAGCTTTTTGTCTAATAGCATTGCAATTTGCTTTTCAATTTCCTTTCTATCCTCAATTGAGTTTCTATATGGCCTTCTGCTGCAATATTTTTCTTCTAATAAATCAATGTGTGCTTCATAATCCTTTACTGTTCCTACATCATACTTATCTTTGGCAAATATGGATTTGTTTTCATTTATTAATTCATCTATTCTTAATTGTTGATAGCGATCTAAATGGTTTACATAAATTTCAAAAATTTGATTTTCAAAGTGTTCATTAAAATTTATTAAATGTTTATTTCCCATTTCATTTGACATATCAGATACCTTTGAATTATCATTTGTTTCCTTAGAAGCAAATATTATTTCTTCGTTAATTTCCTTAGAAATTTTAGCATTTGTTTGAAAAGTTTTTTCTATTTCCTTAGAAATAGTATCTATATGTATAGGTGGTTTTTGACTTATTTTCAGGTTTTCATCTTGACATAAATAAAAATTTTTTATACAGTCTAAACCAATTAGAAAATCATAATCAAAATTATCCTTGT
Source organism: Diabrotica virgifera virgifera (assembly GCF_917563875.1). NCBI lineage: Eukaryota > Metazoa > Arthropoda > Insecta > Coleoptera > Chrysomelidae > Diabrotica > Diabrotica virgifera. The sequence goes on along the minus strand of NC_065450.1, from coordinate 60,541,649 downwards.
CAATCACAAAGACTTCAGTTTCTTTTTCTACGTCAAAAATTTTTATACTTAATTTGACCATTCCATTTGTTTTTTTAAGGCCATTAATAGTTTTTAAATTAGTACCTCTAGGATTAATTAGTCTTTCATTATTTATTTTCAACAATTTTGAATTTATTAATGAGACATTTGAACCTGAATCATATATTCCAAAAATCTCAAAATTGCTATTCAGTACTAATTTTACTTTTATTAATGGCAACACTAGCAGTTTTTTTGATTTTCATTTTGTAGTTCACATTCTATTTCTGAGTGGTTGATAAGTTGAATTTGACTATCTTTGTCATTGTGATTATCTTTTGCCTTATACCAACATGCTGATTCTAAGTGGTAACGTGTTCCTTTTTTAAGCTTTTCACAAATACTGCATATGTGTTTTTGTTCTTTGTATAATCTTTGGCTGGTTTTGTATTGTTTTTCTTCAACTTTTTCTTTAAAATCTAAGAATACTTTCTGTCTTTTACCTTGCTTGTTTACCAAGTATTCATTCTTGTTCAACTCACTAAATAGATGAGTAGTTGAAATCAATGAATATTTATCAAGTTTATTCATTATGTCGTCTGGCAAACCTAATACAATAAGGTTTATTAATGTGTCATTGTCGATTGTTTTATTTACTTCCAATAATAATCTTTCTTTTTTTGTTGCATATTCTATAAGAGAACCACTTTGATATTTGAATGTGAATGCGTATTTGATTTGAGGCCAACCTTTCTTTTCATATGCATCACAAAAGTTTGTTTTCCAAATTTTCCAATCTGATTGTACTGTGTATTTAATTATCATGCTACTGTACCAATCTAAACATTGTTTTTCAAGTAAGTATTTTAATGACTCTATTTTCTGTTCATCATCTATGATTTCAAATCGTTCGCACTCTCTCTCAAAGTCTTCCATCCACTGACAAGCATTCGGTATTTTTATAGAAAATTTTTCAATCAAAAAACTTTCAGTTACTCTGCTTAAATTTTTTATTGATGGTATTTCTTTTTCATAAGTAGCAACTACAGATTGTGTTTTCTCATCTAAATACTGTTCCCCAAATTGTAAATTCTCACCATCATCTAAATATATCTTTCTCATTTCAATATCTAATGGTACCCATAAATTTCTTTTTTGACCTCTTTTTTTCAAAGAATTTTTTACTTTCATAAATACATTAGATTTCGCTAGGTATGTATGTTTATTTACCTGCTTGAATTCTTCTGGGAGCTCAAAAACACGTCCATCTGGAGTTTCAATTGCTGTTATACATATTTCATTCGTTTTTCCATCTGCGGATCCCTGTATTGTAAACTGGAACTTTAATTTCTCCATTTTTTTGACTAGTAATGTCGTTTTGTAATGATATTTATAGGAATAAGGACAGCTGTGTTGCTCTAGAATAAAGTATTTTATTAAAACATGTTTTAATACAACATTTACAATATTTACCTAGAATAAAGAAACGACATTTAATGTCAATATTCCCAATCTATGATTATTTCTACAAATAAGTGAAAATAAAAGTTTCATAAATGCTTGACATTTCATAAATGACGACGTCTGTCAATCCAATCTCTTCTCAGCTAGTGACGGTTCGGCAGGCCAGGAGTGTGTTCCGAATTTCTAACGTTGGCTGACTGCGTTCCAATTTGAAATTCCAATTTGAGATGACATCTTGGAGCACAGCAATATTAAAATGATGAAAGTATAATATGTAGTTTCATTACATATATATATATATATATATATATATATATATATATATATATATATATATATATATATATATATATATATATATATATATATATATAGGACAAATCACTAGATTAAATAAAGAAAATCAGACCGAAGAAATAAAGAGAAGAATAAGGTTGGCCTGGGTATCATTCGGAAAACTGTCTTATATTCTAAAGAACAGAAAATACCCGCAATACCTAAAAACAAAAGTCTTCAATCAATGTATACTCCCTGTTTTAATATATGGCTCTCAGACATGGACGTTTACAAAAGAGAATATGGAAAAAATAGCAAAGACAGAAAGAGCCATGGAAAGACAAATGCTGAACATTAAATTATCAGACAGGAAAAGAAACGAATGGATCCGTAACAAAACAAAAGTGAAAGACGTCTCTACCCAAGTAGCAAAGCTTAAATAGAAGTTCGCCGGACACACCCTACGGCAGAAGGATGAAAGATGGACTAAGATGGTAATACATTGGAGACCATGGAACCACAAACGAAAAAGGGGAAGGCCACAGATGCGATGGTCAGATGACCTGAAGAAACACACTGGGTCAAAATGGATGCAAATTGCCCAAGATAGAGAGGCATGGAAGAAGGAAGAGGAGGCCTATATCCAAGGATGGATGTTTAGGGCTGATTAGATAGATAGATAGATAGATAGTATAAAAGGCCCGGTTTCAGGTAGAATTTAAATATGTTTTCTGGTAAAATTTATTTGCTTTATTATGGGAGTACCGTCTAGTCAGTGTTAATTGTCAAAAGACCAACTCTGTCTACCTCGGTTGCTTATCGCTCCGGGTGGGTCTTAACAATGGGCCAGGTCAGATAAATTTAATAATATTTACGACCGCACTAATTGAACTCAACCATTTACTGATGAACAAACCATATCATTTTTATTCAGTTGCAATTCGAAGGCAAAACAATCCTATTTTTCACTTAGAAAAGGGAGCACAGTCCAGCACTCTGAATCGACGATTTTCGACTCTTATTGGAGTTATCATCGGAGAGGCGTAGGCCTGCTGCTCTCTACTCGAAGTGACGAAACCATGAAAGTTTATCCCCACATTGCAACTGACGTGTGTGGATTAGGTGACTAGCGTCATCTGGCAATTGAAAGGTAAAATTTTCAATCGTGATAGCAACATTAATAATGAAAAATATTAAAAATATTACTAAAAGGTTTTTAAATTATTGATCCATTTCCCTGGTAACACTTTTGTGAATTGCCACTTTTTAGAATTCCCTCCCTTTGTCTTCACTGCAGCATCCATCTGGCTTGCAAATTTTAGAAGCCTTGGAAGTGTCACCAGGGAAATGGACCAATAAATTTTTCAATTTAAAAATCTTTCAGTAATATTTTTAATATTTTTCAATATTATTAATGTTGTTATTAGGATTGACAACTTTACCTTTTAATTGCCAGATGACGCTAGTCACCTAATCCATACACGTCAGTTGCAATGTGGGAATAAACTTTCATGGTTTAGTCACTTCGAGCAGAGAGCAGCAGGCCTACGCCTCTCCGATGATGACTCCAATAAGAGTCGAAAATCGGCTATTCAGAATGCTGGACTGCGCTCCCTCTTCTAAGTGAAAAATAGGATTGTTTTGCCTTCGCATTGCAACTGAATAAAAATGAAATGAAAAGAACATTTTTATTTTATGAAATAATTACTTAACTAAAAATTCGGATAAATTCCTTTACCATCCTAAATATTACCTTGAAACTCTACAAAATACATAGTAGGGAGCTAGCTTCATTTTTTTGTTACAGATAATTGGAGACTTTCTACCATAACGAACTAAAATCGGATGTTCTTGACATTTCTGTAACCGTAGCGCTATTATTTGTATGCTTCGTAAAACTCGAACAATTTGTTTAATCTCTACCTGTTATTCTATGTAAATAAAACCACTCTAACTGCACTCTTGCATGGTCGTACACTTATGGATAATCGGCGATATACCAGAATGCTGTGCAGATATAAACTTTGAAGCAATTCAGTGCCAACATCCGAAACGTATTTTCTGAGTTAAATTGCCATCGAGTTCCTGAGAATAATCCCAGTTATACGTTACACTCATGCGGAATTGCTCTAAACACTATTAAAGTTTGTTTCAAAACAGTAGGTATCAGGCGCATCTTTTCAACTCATTTCATTACGATGAGCAACTAGAATGACTTATACTTAAAAGTCTCTAGTATTGCGAGCAATTAAATTGTTCTACACTAAACGAAACTTATCGTGGCTACTAAACCCAATTAAACTGTAAAGTAATACTTTGTTCTTTAATACGAAGAACGAGTGTACTACATAAGTTAAAAATTACTGCACAGACGGTGATATTTTCGAAAATTTAAGGTCTCAATAAATATAGTATATTAAATATGGAGAACGGTAAGGGTTTTATACCGATCGAAGACAGTTGTTTGGAGGAGGAGCAGAGCGACGACTCCAATTATTGTCTTACCCGTTGTCCTAGGTGAACGACAAACGCGACAACGCGACACGACGCGACGCGAAAATATCAAGTAATGGTTGTATTTGTGTATGGCCTACATTTTCGGGTTAATCAGTCTACGACAAGACGCGACGAAGTGCGAACTTGATTTGTTCGCGACGAGACACGACACAGTGTGATTGCTTTTTTCAATTCAAATTATGCTACGCAATAGTTTATTAAATAAATAAAAACTAATAATAACTATACATAATATAGTACCAGTGTTTTTTCATTAACGTATCTTAAATTCAGCAACAGCCTGTCCTCAATAGAATTTGGTTTTTGAAAATTACTTATTGATAGTTATTGATAGCTCAGTTATTAATACTGAGTTTAACAGCTGCAATTATATAATCGAAAGTGAATAAGCCACAATACTCTTTAAACCAACGTGGATTATTTTATTAATTTCGGATATAAATGATTAAACTCTCCAAATTAACTCGTTCTAAATATATGACATTTGTTGTCTTTGTTTTTCCTTTATGGAATTTTTTAGCTAAGTATTTAAAATATGAATTTTATAATAAAAAACACTGCCGTATAGTTCCCCACACTTAAGAATAGGAATGAATAATTGACATCGTCACGTTTGTCCTGGTTTGAGTGATGGAAAGCGACGCGATGCGACGCTACATAAGCCACACGTCGCGTGAATTTCTGGTCGCATCGCATCGCAACGCATCGCATCGCGTCGCGTCGATTTCCGTCGCTCACCTAGGACAACGGGTTAGATCTGTTACCCTTAACGTTCGACATGCTTATAACGTTTTTTGCACGATTGATACCATTATATAAATTATAAAATTAAACATTTTCGTCATATTGACTAGTTTCATTCATTTTATCAAGAAAGATACTTTGGTTGTTAGGTGGTAACTAGGGTGCATAACAACAATGGAGAATTGAGTTTTTATTTAGTTGTCAATAATTTTAAGTACAATTTTGATTATTATAAATTAAAATATGAGCGAAAGTGAATTTGAAGAAATTGAACGGGCTTGGGAAGAAGGGTGTTCCGCAATTATTCCCGAAAAATCCAAAATCCGTTATCAAAATACCTACCAAATTTTTAAAAAATGGTGCGAAGGCAAGAATTTAAGAATCGAAGAAAAGACTCTATTGGCATATTTCGTTCAAAGACATATGTAGTTGAAAGCTCCTGGAAGCCTCTGGGCAGAATATTCAATGTTTAAATCCACCGTTTTTCTTTATGATGGCATTGATATTTCCAAGTTTTCAACTTTGATCGCGTATTTGAAGAAAAAAATTAACAAATTGTACCATAAGTTTCAATATTAATAAATAATTCGTTAGTTTTCTTTATTCTTTCAAAAAATAAATTAAAATTAAGAGATTTTTTAACTCGATGATAAGTGAATTACTTACCGTCGAGTTGGAGTACTTACCGTCGAGTTGGATTACTTACCGTCGAGTTGCTAGTAAATGTCACCTACTGACGTAAAATCTGTCACGGTAAACAGTCAAAAATGATCAATCGTGCAAAAAATTTGTATTTTTTAAAGACCTGCTTTCGGCTCTGATTTTAATAATTGGCGCAGTAAGTAGGATTTTTTACTTTAAGTGCCTACGAGAAACTTTATATGCCGCATCTCTACCCCGCCCCGTTAAGCTCCTCCATCCATGTTATTTCAATTTATTAGTTACTACAAATATATTTTTATAAATTGTTTATTTATTTATTTATTACTAATGATATTAAAATAATTTTTTAAGCTACTTCAAATGTAGCTGTAATTCTGCACCAAAATTTTAAAGCAAAACTTACATTTGACATTTTTTTTGATAACGTCAAATCTTAACCCGTGATCGGAGCAGTAGATACCTACTGTCCAAACTGTATTTCGTTTGTATTGTTGTTCTTGCTAATTTTCATAAATTTGTTTTTTTATGTTAAGAGAGAGTCAGTATTCTCCACTATATCTTAATATTTGGTTCAGTACTCTTTCTAAGTCTTCCAAGTTGTCGTATATTATGACTATCGTCGGCGTCTCTAATGTTATTAATTAAACTTCCATTCACTTTTATGCCGACTGTCTCATTTACCAAAGATTCTTGCATGATTTCTTCAGAATAAGCATTAAACAATAACGGCGACAATATGCAACCTTGCCTGACCCCTCTCCTTATCTCCATTTCTTCTGCACTTCTCTTCCAATTTTCACATTTGATCGTTGGCTGTAGTATAAATTTGATATCAATGTACATCCCCCATATTCAGATTCTTGTTTTTGAGTACTTCTATAAGTCGGTCATGTTTTACCTTATCGAATGCTTTGTTGTAGTCTATAAAGCATATATAAAGATCTCGGTTAACATCCCAGAATCTTTGAGTCAGCACATTAAAAGAAAATAGTGCCTCTCTTGTGCCCCCTCCATTCCAAAATCCAAACTGGGAAGCACTAAGGGCCGGTATTTCAACAGCTACTAAGGTTTTGCTTAGCTAAGCCTGTGTCAAAAGTTAAGGAGAAGCTTAAGCTGGGTGCCGCATCTCCATCATTTCCTTAACTAAACTGGTCCTCAACTGTAAAGTTAATTGGTTTGGTACCTCTGAATACGTCAAAATGCCAGAACTTACTGTTCTGAGGTAAAAACCACTACTGTTGACATTTAATTATATCTTCTCATCGGTATCTGTCTCATTTACTTCACTTAATTTTGTGTACATGGTACATAATATGTACATGTGTTGTTAGTATATTGTCTATATTTTCTCTGGTTACCTATATGTTTTACATATTATTATTTTACATAATCTTCTTCCTAAGGTGCTTCTCCGTTCCGGATGTTGACGATCAGCATGGCTATCCTAACTTTGCTTGCTGATATTCTGAATAGTCCGGTTGTCGATGTATTAAACCACTTTCTCAGGTTTTGAAGCCAAGATATTCTTCTTCTTCGTGGTCCTCTTTTTCCAAATACCTTACCTTGAAGAATGAGTTGCAGCAAGCCATGCTCATTCTTCATAACATGGCCAAGATATTCTAGTTTGCGCTCTTTGATTGTGTTAATAATCTCGCATTCCTTGCCTATTCTACGTAGAACCTCAACATTAGTCACACGATCCACCAACGAAATTCTCAAAATGCGCCTGTAACACCACATCTCGAATGCCTCGAGTTTTCTCAAAGAATCCTCGGAAAGTGTCCAGGCCTCTACTCCGTATAATAACGTAGAAAATACATAGCATCTGATGATAGAGATTTTGGTAGCAAGAGGTAAATCGTGGCTTCTGAAAAGAGATTTCATCATTATGAACGCTGATCTCGCTTTTCCTATGCGTTGTCTTATTTCACTTGAGTGGTCCCACTGGCTGTTTATGTTGGTACCAAGGTATGTGTAGCTGTCGACCCTGTCAATTAGTTCTTGGTTAACCAAAAGCTGTGTATTTAATATTTCGCGCTTACTGACTACCATGTACTTTGTTTTTTTTTTTTGTATTGAGATCAAGTCCGTATTCTTTACTTATATCTGATATGCGCGACATTATTCTTTGCAAACCATCTAGATCTAGACTGTCTGCAAAAACTACAGCGTCGTCGGCATATCTAATGTTGTTCAGACGCACTCCATTGACTAATACGCCTTCCTGTAGTTCTCCCTGCGCTTGCTCGAAGATACACTCAGAGTATATATTAAACAGCACCGGGGACAGGATGCATCCTTGCCTCACTCCTCTATCTTTGGAGACTGCCTCTGTCAATTGGTCATCCACTTTAATATTGGCAGTTTGGTTGTAATACAAATTATATATGATTCTCAAGTCTCTATCATCTACTCCCGCTTCTTTCAAGATGTTTATGAGTTTATCATGTTTTACTCTATCAAACGCCTTTTTGTAGTCGATAAAATAAATATACATGTCACAGTCAAATTTTGCATAATAGGGGAAGCAATTAAGCACTAAAATCAGGCTTACCTCCGAAAAAAAAAACGACAAGACGGATCTTAATAATTCTTTTTGCATTCGATTCATGAATGCGACAGGAAACTTTGTGACCCTGAGCCATGATATATTATTGAAAAACTGCATACAAAAATGCATTGTTAAAGTGCATCTCAAACAGGCAATAAAAAAAATTCAGAACTCATCAATTATCGACGGAAATGAGTTAAATTTTGTTACTCGGGGGATTTTGGGGTCGCTGAAAACTAATATGACGTCGAAAGTGATCTCCGGAGTACCTGGTGCCCAGAGTACCTACTGTTTACCTCGTCTTGTGGAGTTTTCGGCAAATTCATTAAAAATTAGTCAAAAATCATTACACGGGGATTTTTTGGGGCCGCTAACGACGAATATGACATCGGAAGTTATTTCCAGGTTACCTGGTGCCCAGGTTACCTACTGTTTACCTCGTCTTGTGGAGTTTTCGGCAAAAAATTTATTATAAAATTAGTCAAAAATAATTCGGGGATTTTTGGGGTCGCTAACGACGAGTATGACATCGGAGGTGATCTCCGGAATACCTGGTGCCCAGGGTACTTACCGTTTACCTCGTTTTCTGGAGTTTTCGGCAAATTCATTAAAAAATTAGTCAAAATTCATTTCTTGGTGGTTTTTTGGGGTCTCTGACGACGAATATGACATCGGAAATGATCTTCGAATTACCTGGTGCCCAGGGTACCTACTGTTTACCTCGTCTTCTGGAGTTTTCGGCAAATTCATTAAAAAATATTCAAAAATCATTAACCACGAGATAAACAGTATGTACCCTGGGCACCAGGTACTCTGGAGATCACATCCGATGTCATATTCGTCGTCAGAGACATCAACAATCCCAAGTAATAAATTTTGACTCATTTTTTAATGACTGACGAAAACTCCAGAAAACTAGGTAAACAGTAGGTACCCTGGGCACCAGGTACTCCGGAAATCACTTCCGATGTCATATTCGTCGTTAGCGGCCCCAAAAACACCCGAGTAATGATTTTTGACTAATTTTTAATGAATTTGCCGGAAACTTTACAAGACGAGGTAAACAGTAGGTACCCTGGGCACCAGGTATTCCGGAGATCACTTTCGACGTCATATTTGTTTTCACCGACCCCAAAAACCCCCGGGGAACAAAATTGAACTCATTTCCTCCGATAATTGATGAGTTCTGAATTTTTTTTTGTCTGTTTGAGATGCACTTAAAGAATGCATTTTTTGTGTGCAGTTTTTTAATATTATATCACGGCTTAGGGTCAGGTCCACTTTATCCATTAGGCAATATAGGCTAGGGCGGCACATTATGAGAGGGCGGCACATTATGAGAGGGCGGCACATTATGAGAGGGCTGCAAAAATACTGTAAAAAAGATATTTGTATATAAAAATCATGGATCTGGGTTCTGTCATTAAGGAAAATGAAGCTCTTTCAAATTACTTTACCGCAAGGAAGCCAAAAAATTGTGCCCAAATAAAACATATAAAGAAATAAGAAAGAGAAAAAGGAAAATTCAATTTGACGAGGGGGCCGATGATGAACTAAACTTTTCATCTAGTGATGAGATGAAAATCCACTCATTCTATATTATAATCGACACTCTGATAAGAGATCTGAATAGACGTCTGGAATCTTATCGACTTATTTATAAACGTTTTCGTGTTATTAACAGATTTTCCAAAATTAAGCAATGAAGAAATTATTACCTAAAGAAGCTGAAATTCTGATATCTACAAAATAAAGACGACCAAGATAGATCATTCATCATACATGAATGCATTCACTTAAAGGGTCATTTGAATACCACAATAAAATCACCAATTGACATATCTTAATATTTAAAGAAGAGTTAGTGCAGTCACTGAAGGTGGATATGAGCTATTACCTCCGATTTCGTTGAACCTCCATCGATTTGCATGAAAATTGGTGAGTAGTTAGAGGATATCTCAAGGAACAAAGGTGACATCGCGTCAATTTGCGCTTTTACCCTGGGGGTGGATGCCACCCCTTCTCGGGGGTGAAAATTATTTTATTAAAAGTATCCCCAGAATTCGATAGAGGGACAAATTCTAAGCAAAATTTGTTGCATAAAGTTACAATGTAAAGGTTTTATTGTGTGAAAATTGTAAATATAGATAGCAGTACATACATGAAGGGTTTAAAGTGTGTCTGAAGTAACATTCTATTTTGTATGAATATAATTGCGAAACACTACAGAATTTTACTTTTTGACATAAATTTAATTAACAATAAGATAAATTTTGTTCAATATTTTTAATAATTAAAGTAAATAAATTTTAATTTCACTCAAATAAATAATCGATTGCTGCCATTGACCACTTACATTCAATCTCGGTTAATTTGATTAATAATAGCGGCAGGTAAAGTAGCATTCTTCTTTCAATACAACAAAGTGTTACTTTACTGCCGAAAATGAGGGCAAATGAGTACAATAATGAATGATTTTAGTGAAGTCAGAAACTAAAAAAAATAAAAGATTAAAGCTACCTCTATAAGATCCTGAAGAAATTTTTGTCATTATTTCATTAATAAGATATTATTTTTAATTATCAACAATGAGCGCTAAGCGTGTATTGAGGCGGCCGTCAATGTGAGTGCGAGTGAGATTCACCATTGGACGGCCGGAATGGTGCATGTCTTTAGCACTCACCATTGACGGCCGCCTAATACGCACTTAGCGCTCATTGTTAATAATTATAGATAAAGCTTAGTAATAAAATAGTGACAAAAAATTTCTGCTGGATCTTGTAGAGGGGGCTATAAACTTTGATTTGGTCACTTTCTGACTTTCATGATAATGGATTTTAACCGAGTTATTAAGTCTTGAAAATGGCCATTTTCGCATTTTTCAAATTTTAAATCACATATAACTCGACAACAATCAATTTTAGAGAAAAATCACAAAATAACTTTTTTTGCTCAGAATAACCCAAATGATTTAAAAAAATTACTCGAAGTGAAAAAATTATTTTTGTGAATTTGTCTAAAAAAATTGTTTAAACAATTTATCGATCAAGGTACTGCCTGGCACCCAGTAGATTTGTTATAAGGACCTCTTTTTTAGTAAGTTTGTGCAAAAAATTCGAATCGGAGTAATTTACCTAACGGGGGCGACGATACAGCCTAGACTAATTTGAACATATTCAGTAACATTTAATTTCTAGAATCGGCTGTTTGTGTGAATCAGAATCAACTTTTACTAAATTGCATTGGGAAGAGTATACTTTTCCTAGTTGGAGTCTACTTTTACCAGTAACTGTTGAATATAAATCATCATTTTATATTTACAATCAACTTTTACTGAAACCAGCCGTTAGAGTTGACTCCAACTAGTTGGAGTCAACTCCAACTGGATAATCAACTTGAACTGTAACATATATATTATTTAGAGTAACAGTATTTTAGTAGATCAGCCAAGGTTTAAAATGGCACTTTTTGAATTTTGGTCCGATCATTTTTTGCTTCGGAAATTGCAATATAAAACTAAAATTTCAAAAAAAAAATGTGCTATAACTTTTGCGAAAGTGAATTTAAGACTTTCATATTGCACGAAAAGTTGAGTTAAACAGTCCACACAATGCACAAAAAATTTTAAGACGATTCGTTAATTAGTTTAAATTTTATTCAATTTGTTTATCGCAAAGAGCTTTTTTTCGCAATGGTATTGTTCAGAAAATAATAATTACATAGCAATTCTGTGGAAACCACATGCAAGAAGAATAGTTATGTTTTCAAAGTGTTGAAAAAAATCAATAAAAAGTCACTTTTATCACTCCGAAAAAAGTTTAGTAAAATAGAGTCATTTTTGGCTTAAAACAATTTGAATAGCTTTGTTAATATTACCTATGGAGTAAATCTACTTTAGGATTTAAAAAGCTGGTATTTTTACACGAATTTTTAGAAAAAAACTTTTTGTCTAGGTTAAGTAGGCTCAAAGTTAGCCATTTTTATTATTTAATTCGCAGTTACTTGCATATACATCAAATTCTCCTGTAACAGTGTTAGTTACCATACTACTCTGAAACAGCTCGGCCGATTTTTATGAAATTTTACACGTATATCCTATAGGACGGGGAAGAGGTTTTAATCTATATTTTATACCCATAAGTTATAAGGGGTGTTGCCCCCTGATATTTTTTTTTTATTTTTTTGGACAAAATTATTAACCTTAATTTTATATGATGTAGAATTAAAAAATACATTCAACCCTTTATTTTCATTCTTTTACCACCAACCCCTATTTGTTAACAGCCATCTATATATTTACATCTATTAAATTCTCCTGTCACAGTGTTACTTTCCATACTCCTCCGAGACCGCTTGACCGATTTTTATGAAATTATATATGTATATTCGGTAGGTCTTAGAATCGGTCGTAATCTATTTTTCATATCCCTGAGTGATAAGGGGAGTTCCCCCTAACATTTTGTAATGTTAGGTGGGGATGTGTGTACCGGGTGTCCCAATAAGAATGGCTCTCGGCCATATCTCAGGAACCGTTTATAGTAGAGCTTTGAAATAAAAAATTTTATAACAAAAGTTGCCCCAGGAAAAGCCTGGAAATTATTTTCATAATTGTGGGACCACCGCTAGAGGGCGTAATTGAATATCAAAAATTAAAAAATCTAAATTTTACAAAATTTTCCTAATGAAGGGGCACTGGAAATCCGATCGTCGTATTCTTCATAAAATTCTACGCATATTTGATTTGACAAGTTTAGGTCTACCTTTGGAAATAAGAGGTGGGGGTGAGTGGGAACCTTGTTATGAAAAACTGGCTGTGAGTCCGGTTCTGCTTAATCAAATTTTGCAAACTTGGTCTTGTTGAAGACAGATCTTTTTCGTGAATGTAAAAGTTATGATTTCGAACCAACTTACTGAAAAATACGCCAGCTAGAAGGCGTTATTTAATTTTTTTCAGAAATCTAGTGTTCCTTGGAAAATATTAAATACAAACATGCATTTTTAATACCATATTACAAAATTAGACAAAATTAGCAACAGAATAGCGAAAACCGCATGTTAATACCTGTTTTCTATCTCGAGATATCTTACAAAACGTGTAAATTTAAAAACATAACTGTTACTGTCACCGCAAAACGAAATTCATTAAAAGTAGTGTGCTATGGAAACAGCAAAGAAACATTTTCCAGCTGTCAACGTATATCAGCTCTTTTCAACGCTTCTCATTTGTTTCGAGCCTCGTTCATATCTCGTATATTAATATTATACACATATTATACGGCATATGACAGAGGCTCGAAACAAATGAGAAGCTTTGAAAAGCCATATTACAAAGAAATAAAAACAACTATTTAGTGATGACATAAGTTTAAATTTTTGCCCATCATTTTCGTTGCAAACATTTACTCTTTCAAGAGTAGATTGAACAATGAACAGCAGTCTCAATTTCTGCTCTCGATATGCTTTGAATGGCGTTTAGTATTCTCTGGATAATGTATTCTAGAGTGGTGTATGATGGGCAACAATTTGAATATTTAGGTCGTCACTAAGTAGTTCTTTTTGTTCTGTGTTATATTTAATTTTAATAGTATTGTTTCTCTTTATATTGTTGTTTTAATTAATTATATTTTTATACGTTGACATCTGGAAAATGTTATTTTGTTTTTTTCCACAGCACACTACTTTTCATTAACTTAGTTTATCGGTGATAGTAACAGTTATGTATACAATTTACACGTTTCTCGAGATATCTTGAGATAGAAAAAAGGTATCGACATGCGGTTTTCGCTATTCTATTTCTAATTTAAACTAATTTTATAAAATATGATTAAAAATGCATACTTGTATTTAATATTTTCCAAAGAAAACTAGATTTCTGAAAAAAAAATAAATAACGCCTCCCAGCTGGCTTATTACTTATTAGGATGGTTAAAAATTATCACGCTTACATTGAAGAAAAAATCTGTCTTCAACAAGACTCAGTTTTCAAAATTTGATTTAGCAGAACCGGACTTTCAGCCATTTTTTCATAACAAGGTTCCCACTCACTCCCACCTCTTATTTGCAGAGGTAGAGTTAAACTTGTTAAATCAAATATACGCAGAATTTGATGAAGAATACAATAATCGGATTTCCAGTGCCCCTTCATTAGGAAAATTTTGTAAAATTTAGATTTTTTTATTTTTGATATTTAATTACGCCCTCTAGCGGTGGACCCACAATTATGAAAATAATTTTCAGGCCTTTCCTGAGGCAACTTTTGTTACAAAATTTTTTATTTCAAAGCTCTACTATAAACGGTTCCTGAGGTATGGCCGAGAGCCATTCTTATTGGGACACCCGGTACATAACGTACTCTATAAGACTATGATTACATACAAATTAAAAAAATTATGATCAAAGTCCATCAACAAGCTCCGACGATATTAATCGCAGCATATGTTTGCAGAATCAGTTTCATTTTTTCAGTGCACGGATTTTAATAATTTCCCTTCACCGACCACGAATTAATTCCGTTCGGACGCCAATTTTAACACTTTATTAACCACTATGTTGAGGTCCAAAGTTTACTTAAACTTTTACACATAAACTATAATATATCTTCAACTTCAAAATAGCTCTAGTTAGGTTGCTTAATTGTTATAAACAAAGTAGCCGTCAATTAAATAAAAAAAGTGGCTAACTTTGACCGTAATTAACCTAGGCAAAAATATTTTCTTTAGAAATTCGTATAAAATTACCAGTTTTTCAAATCCCATTGTAGTTTTAGCCTACAGTTAATATTAACAAAGTTATTCAAATTGTTTATAAGCCAAAAATGACTCTATTTTGGTAAAATGTTTTTTGAGTGATAAAAATGACTTTTTAATGATTTTTTTAAATACCTTGAAAATATGACTATTCTACTTTCACGCCATTTTCACAGAATTTTTATATCATTATTATTTTCTGAACAATAATATTGCAAAAATAAGCTCTTTGCGATAAACAAATTGAATAAAATTTAAACTAATTGACAAATCGTCTTAAAATTTTTTTGTGGATTGTGTGGACTATTTAACTGAACTTTTCGTGCAATATGAAAGTCTTAAACTCACTTTCGCAAAAGTTATAGCAAATTTTTTATTTTCGAAATTTTAGTTTTATTTTGCAATATCCGAAGCAACAAATGATCGAACCAAAATTCAAAAAGCGCTATTTTAAACCTTGGATCATCTGCTAAAAGAAAAATATTATAAATAAGATATTTAATTACCCTATTTTTACCTGTTAGACCAGGGCGCATTTGTAAAAATATTAGTACATTTGGACGTTGAGAGGTGACTCAAATTTTTTTGCAGAAATTGCTTGAAAATAAATCAAATAATAATATTTGAGTTATCCTCCCTCTGAAAAAGGGCCGGAACATTTTTTAAATAATCAAAATGTCAAAAAATTAAGGAAAAATTCGATTTTTTTCTTGGTTTTTTGATTATAACTTTAAAAGTATTTATTTTCGAGAAAAGTTGTACTAACATAAAAATTGCGTAATTAAATTTTCTACAATACAGAATTGGCTATAAATTAAAAAAATAGTCATCCTTGTTGCAAAATAGCAATAATTGCGAAAAAACCATACAAAAACAAGTATTCGCATTTTACGTTTTTCAACCATTTATGCTACACTTAGGACCTTCATATTTCACCACTAAAAACTATATGATACAATAAAACAATACTGTAAATTTCATTAAGATCGGTTCAATAGATTTTGCAAAATAAATTTTGCAATCCAGCTTTCGCAAAAAAAATTCATTTTTTCAAAATGTTTCAGGACTGAAAATAAAGCAGATAGCAAGTTTAATTTTTTTGCCTATAGAAGTGTACCGTACCTTTCATTTGCAATTTTGCAAAATTAAAATCGATTAACACCACGGCGTCAGGAATTTATTTAAATAAACATTAATTATTGGTGCTACGCGCAGGACAGCGGATAGTTTGCTCTGATTGGACATTCCATTGACTTTTGATAATGATTGATACATTTTAATTTTACACTTTTATTAGCAAAAACTTTCTTTGTTCATATATTTTAACTTAGAGAATAATAGTTTATTATTTTTAAACATATGCAATTGTTTAAACAATATTTCACAAACAATAATAAAATTAGTTTAATTTTTGTGGAATTAAAATATTAAAATACAACAAAATATAGAGTAAGAAAATAATATATTAGATAAAGATTGGAAGAAATTTTGGTGGAAATCAACTTGTGTGAATCGAACACCGCTGTGCTGCGCGTAGCACCAAAAATTAATGTTTATTTAAAAAATTTCCTGACGCCGTGGTAATTAATCGATTTTAATTTTGCAAATTTCAAATGAAAGATACAGTACACTTCTATAAGTAAAAAAAAATTCAATTTGCTATCTGCTTTATTTTCAGTCCTGTAAAATTTTGAAAAAATGAATTTTTTTTGCGAAAGCTGGATTGCAAAATTTATTTTGCAAAATCTATTGAACCGATCTTAATGAAATTTACAGTATTGTTTAACTGTATCATAAAGTTTTTCTGGGTGAAATATCAAGTTCCTAAGTGTAGCATAAATGGTTGAAAAACGTAAAATGCGAATACTTGCTTTTGTATGGTTTTTTCGCAATTATTGCTATTTTGCAGCTAGGGTGACCATTTTTTAAATTTTTAACTAATTCTATATTGTAGAAAATTTAATTATGCAACTTTTATGTCAGTACAACTTTTCTCGGAAATTAATACTTTTAAAGTTATAATCAAAAAACGAAGAAAAAAATCGAATTTTTTCTTTATTTTCTGACATTTTGATTATTTAAACAATTTTCCGGACCTTTTTGAGAGGGAGGATAACTCAAATATTATTATTTGATTTATTTTCAAGCAATTTCTGCAAAAAAAAATTGAGTCACCTCTCAACGTCCATCTCAAAACAGATGCGCCCTGGACTATGTAGCAATTTAAACGAGAAAACTGCCATTTTTGACCCTTATTTGGTAATAGTTAAATTTCTCGTCCAAACTGTGACGGGCATTTTTATATTTATAATGTATTAGGTACCCAAAAAACCCATTTGCAACCTGGCTGCTCAAGTGTCCCGAACACGGTATATTTTTGCCTTATTTCCCTGGTGTATGTAGAGATAAATAATTTTCATGTACTAACACCTTCCAAAAGGAGTAAGAATTTTAATAATCGTTAATAACCCAATAATAACGTTATTACGCAAAAGTTGGTTTTCAAAATAACTTTATAATTATTAATCTATAGAAATAAGCTCAAAAACAAAAAACAAATTTTAAGCAAAGGCTTAAACCAACTCCCGCGCGGGCTTAAAATTATTTGGTTTAAGGCTACGCTTAAGCTTCAAATTGAAGTGGAAATGCAGGCAGCTTAAGCTAAGGCTTAAAGTAAGCTTTGGCTTAAGTGCGGTTAGAAATACCGGTCCTTATAACCATCTCCAGCTTAGTGTGTACTCTATTACCTATGTGTTTTTTCCATTGTTAA
Organism: Diabrotica virgifera virgifera; assembly: GCF_917563875.1. Lineage (NCBI taxonomy): Eukaryota > Metazoa > Arthropoda > Insecta > Coleoptera > Chrysomelidae > Diabrotica > Diabrotica virgifera. The sequence continues at coordinate 60,523,918 of NC_065450.1, read as the reverse complement.
CGATTGTTTGTTTGTGTTATAAATTTTCCATTTTTATCTTTAGTGCTGTACATATATTTCTTATTTTTGTGTTCTTAGCTCTTCAGGGTTCTGTAGAATAGCTTTCGAAACCATTTTCTACCTTCTTCCATTTTATCTCCGTATGTTTCCCAATTACCTCTCTTTGCTTCTGTTACTAATATTTTTACATTTTTTCTTCCATAGTTATAGTTTTCTCATTTGTTTTATATTTCAGATATTGTCTCCATGCTTTTTCTGCACTTTTACTGGTTTTTTGGGTCATCACGCTGTCTGTTTCTTTGTTGTCTTATTTATCCCTTATATAAGATGTTTTCAGCAATGTTTTGACTGGTCTTTAAAGGAGATGCTGATTACAGCTTATGTATAATACAATTGAATATGGCGCTAAGTATATGCAGCGGTAAATAATAACAAGAATCACTGATTTAACACATTGTTATTTAAATCCATCTTGCAAATGGCGGCGTATTATTCTCCGGCAAGGAAAATGATTATCAAAAACAATACCGTCTTATTGAACTGGAAGTGTGCCGGTGACAAATTACAATGAATAATTACGACGGTAAAGAGACGAAAACGTGTTTTTGTGGCGTCACGCTGCCAGACATCCATCCATCATATTTTACTTCTTAGGAGGGTTTACGCGTATATTAAATGAAGCGTTTCGTTATTTCCGTCTATGCTACAAGAATTTGTGAATTAATTTTTAGAATTTTGATCGATATACCGCTACCAGATTTGTTGTAGAAATATATGCCATGTACGAGTTATAAAACAATGAAATTTTGACAAGTACAAAAAATGTAGGTGCAAATAAATGAAAAATCCTACTGACTGCGCCAATTTCTAAAATCGGAGTCGAAAACGGGTTATTAAAAAAATTTACTAATAAATGTATTTATTGAGAACCTAAAATTTCGAAAATGTAGTAATGCATACATCTTCTTCTTATTCTTCAAGTGCCATCTGCGCGAGGGAGGTTGGCAATCATCATAGGTATTTTAATTTTTAAGGCAGCAGCTCTAAATAGTTGTTTTGAGCTGCAACCAAATCATTCTCTCAGGTTCTTCAGCAATGAAATTCGTCTTCTTCCGATGGTTCTTATGCCATCTATCTTTCCTCGCATTATAAGTCGCAGGATGCCATACTTCTCGCCACGCATCATATGTCCGAAATATTGTAGCTTTCTTTCTTTAATTGTGAGTTTAACTTCCTCCTATTTATCTATTCTTCTCAGTACTTCATTATTCGTATCTCTATCTACCCAGGAAACGCTCATAATTCTTCTATAGGTCCACATTTCAAAAGCATTAACTCGTCTCATTGTCTCTAGATTTAACGTCGATGTTTCCACTCCATAGTATAGTACATTGTATACGTAACATTTTGTTAGGCGTACTTTAAGAGCTAATATTCTTGCTACATCGGACATTTTTCATTTTCATAAAATTAGAACGTGCTTTTTCGATTCCGACTTTTATTTTTAAGTTATTATTTTCTATTATAAAATTGTTCTAAAGTAAGTATACTTTTACTCTTTCGATCTGCTGGCCCTCTACTATCAAGATTTCGTTAGTATTATGGTTGTTACATACATACATTAAGTTATTATGTATGTATATCAGATTGCCCAAAAACTTTGTTCGTTTATAATAATTTAATAGTTATACAGGGTGTCCAGAAACTCTACCGACAAACGAAGACAGAAGATTCCTCAGATAATTTTAAAACAATTTAACCAAATTCACCTAGTCCGAAAATGCTTCCTAAGCAAGCTAGAGCTCTTTGAAGATGGCGTCTTTAACCTAGTTTATCTTAAATACCTCCAGAACGCTTCTAGTTAGAAAAACAAAAATTGAGGTCTTCCAGAGTTAAATCGATTCCATCTATAGCGAATTTCTAGTAACAGTCACAGGTGTCCGTTTTGGGTGGGGCGACGGTTATTTTATCGCATAACTTTTTTTTCTTTAACTTTTTTTGAGCATTTTTGATAATGGATTATTAAATTGTGAGACATTCTAGTACTAAAAGGTACTCTTGCCTAAAATCGGTAGGACACACCGTTTTCTATAAAAATCGATTTAAAAATTTTTCGTTTCCTGAACTTGAAAAACAATTTAAAAAAAATCCAAAAAAAAACGGTGTATTTTACCAACTTAAAGCAAGAGTAACTTTTAGTGCTAGATTACCTCAAAATTTACTAATCTAGTGTCAAAAATTCTTAAAAATTAAAGACAAAAGTTATGCGATAAAATAACCGTTGACCTACCCAAAACAGACGCCCATGACCGGTACATACTAGAAATTCGCAATTAATGAAATCGATTCATCTCTGGAATATAAATAAATGAACCAGTTTTCGTTTTTCTAAATAGTTTTTTTTTTAATTTTTTTTTATATTCAAAAAACAAAAAAATTTCAAATCGCTTTTTCTAGAAAACGGTGTATCCTATAGACTTAAAGTAAGAGTACCTTTTAGTACTACAATACCTTACTAATTTTAATAATCCAGACTCAAAAATGTTTAAAAATTAAAAACAAAAATTTATGCGATAATATAACTGTTGCCCTACCCAAAACGGACGTCTATGACCGGTACTAGAAATTTGCAGTGGATGGAATCGATTTGTCTTTTGAAGATAAATAAGTGTAGGTACCAATTTTTGTTTTTCTAAATAGAAGCGTTCTAGAGATATTTAAGAAAAATTGATTACCAGACGCCGCGCCATCTTCAAATAGCTCTAGCTCCCTTAGTAAGCATTTTCGGACTAGGTGAATTGGGTTAAATTGTCTTAAAATTACCTGAGGAATCTCCTGTCTTCGTTTGTCGGTAGAGTTTCTGGACACCCTGTATAATAGTTGAACGCCAACTATTTTTTAAAAGAAAAATAGTAAAACAAAATACAAAGTTAACAAACGAATAATATCAAAAGAAATATGAAAAAAAATAATTATTATAAAAAAACTAACAAATATGTAACGTTTATAACGTTGCAACACATTCTTTAAAGAAAGCTTTTGTTGTTATAAATTTATAATATGTGGCAATATTAATGAATGGATTTTTTTGCAGTTATCGATAGACGTGAAAATAGAGCTTACGGCTTAAGGGGAACGGAGTAAAATGCAAAATTTTGACGCATGTCAAAATTCTTAATGTGATTTAAATGTATTTATTTTTTTCGGATCCTGAGAAAACTAATAAATAGTTTTTAAAAATTTAAACGCAGAATGAAAGATTACATTATTACCGAGGGCGGAAAGTCCCTGAAAACTTCTATAATGTTTATTTTCACAAGTTACAGGGGTGAAAATAAAAGAGAAAATTTAGTGTGATTTTTAGTTGCAAATATTTCATTCAAAAAACTTTTTATTTATTCTAAGAGACTTTCGGCCCTCGGTTATAAAGTAATCTTTTATTCTGGGTTTAAATTTTTCAAAAATACTTATTAGTTTTCTCAGGATTCGAAAAAAATTAATACATATTGAAATTTTTGACAAGCGTCAACATTTTGCATTTTGCTCCGTTCCCCTTAAGTACTATTCACATTATTTGTGTGAATAAACACAAATAATGTGAAATGAATTGTCTGTGCCACTGCTTTAGAGGTATGTATATAATTACTTTAGAAAAGTTGGAATCTGCAGGTTTGAAATCTCTGCAATTCTCGCACGAATGGTTAGTAATAAACACAACAACTTTTGCCTCACTAATACAAAATTAATCAAGCTGCACCTGAAATCGGATTATTTCATTCCCATTAGGTAAATAAATTGTGTGGGAAATAGTTCAGGTAATATTAATCACTGGCTAAATACTCCATCTCTTTGTTCCTCTTTCCATATTTTACGATAAAATAATATGGAAATAAATAATTACACTTTTATAAAAAGAACTTCTTTTATAATAAAACGTTTTTATTATCTATAGGAGAATATAAAATAATTTGACGATATAAAATGCTTAAAATTCCATAAATTACATTATAACAAAAAGTACTTTTTATAATAACACTGTTTTGTTATATACAGGACCCAACATATTTCGAAAGAATAAAATATGAATTTTTAGTAGGTGTAATAACTGTTAAAATTATAATTCTAAAAATTACACTAGTATAAAAAAGTACTTTTTATAATACCACGGTTGTTTAAAATGGTTTACATAATAATTAACTTATAAAATATGAATTTTAAGTATATCAACTTTTAATTATTTATTAAAAAAATTGAAAAAATATACGCAACAGCCGTGTTCGAACTAGAGAACTCTCGATCTGCAGTCTAATGCCACTGACCCACCATCAATTTGCAGATATCGATTTATTAACGTACTTTAAAATAAAATTGCATTAGTCACATTTTTAAAATAGTTTGAAATAAAAAAATCGATTTATCCATACAGGGTGATTGATTAGCAAAGTAAAGCTCCGTAGATCCGATATAGTAATAGATAGCAATAAAAGTTAATAATAAAAATTGTAATCAACACAGATTGATAATACGTACGTACAGACCGATCATCAGTAATGGTAAATTGTCAGTTTTAGACAATTCAGTCATGGCTCGCCTAAAATTTGGATAGATTTAGACCCGTAATTAATAATTTGCTCTGAAAAATGAAAATACCTCGAAAACTAATAAATTTAGACATAGGGAATGTTATATAAAAATTGAAGTACGGTAATGGTACTTTTCGATAGTGATATAAAATACAGGGTGTGTCATTTAAAATTACTGAGAAAATAATGTACTTGCCTTTTGACTCACCCTGTATTCAATATAAGGAAAATTAGCAATATCGGTAATTTATGAAAATTTGGACAAAAAAAAATATGGCAGCATTAATAAACCATTGCAGTTGTGCTTATTTTTATTTATACAGGGAGTTAAACTTTTCATATAAAATTGGTTATTTAAATACCCTGTATAACATACTAAACCTTTATATTTTTGTAATGGAGAAGGTAAGAAGATTTTGAAAATAAAATAAAATACAGGGTATTCCATTTAAAAAACATAACTTTGATCTGTCGCTATGTTATCTAACATCCTGTAACATTCTAACTAATTTTGTAATGTAAGGTTCAAAGTTGGCTACAATTTTTGTTATTAACTTTTATCGCTATCCATTACTATAACGGATCTACGGAGCTTTACCCTTTACTAATCAATCACCCTGTATAATAGCAGTTAAATATTGCATTGTTAACTAGTTCTAAGCTATGCTGAAAATTTCAGGTACCTAGGTAGCCTAGAACTATTTTTAAAATGGATTACAAAATTTGCGGAGTCCGTGACACCGACCGAGCCAAGTATAGGGTGAGGCAGATAACTGGCCTATTAGAAATATATCGAGAACTAAAGGCAACAGAATTATGAAAATTGGAGTGAAGGGGTTTTGAAGAGTGATCTATTTAATGAAAATATTTTCACCTATTTTCTACTTCCGGTTATACCGGAAGTTGCTTATAACTTCGTTTTTTTTAAATGGGACACCCTGTACATTTTTACATTTCTAAAGTCTCCTCGATGTCTTCTTTCTTAAAATATGAGGTTTTGTAATATTATACAGGGTAGTTTAAAAGATAATTACGTTTATTTCTAAATTACGTAGCAACATTCACACCCTGTAGAATTGGAGAAGTTTGACAACAGAAACTCTGTTTATGTTTATATGGTTTTTAATATAGTCTACTATTGTCAAGAATTATTAGGATAGCTAATTTTTTAATTTTAGTATACAGGGTTGGTCGAAACTCTGAAAGAGTATTCTCTGAGTTTTCTTAAATGGAACACCCTATATTTTAGTATTGTAATGAAATGATATTTTATGATACTTTTTTATTTCTTAAGCATTCCCTATACCTAACTTCTTTTATTTGTGCTTAATTGTTAATTGTACCAAGAATCTTAGTTACGTAATTATTTTGATAGCTCAACCATTATTGCTAATTTTAAGGATCAGTCTAGATTAATATGAATTCATTTCCGAAAAATTATTTGTGATTGAATATTTTCACGGCCAACCTAATAAAATTTCACGTATTTTTTGTTACAATTAATATTTGACTTGAATCACCCATAACTCACAATTTAAAGCAGTTAGGTATAGGGAATGCTTAAGAAATAAAAAAGTACCATAAAATATCATTCCTTTGCAATACTAAAATACTGAGTGTTCCATTTAAGAAAACTCAGAAAATACTCATTCCGAGTTTCGACCAACCCTGTATACTAAAATTAAAAAATAAGCTATACTAACAAATAATAACAATGATAGACTATATTAAAAACCATCTGAATATAAATAGAATTTTAGATGTCAAACTAATACAATTTTACAGGGTGTGAATATTGCTACCAAATTAAGAAAAAAACGTAATTATCTTTTAAACTACCCTGTATAAAATTACAAAACCTCATATTTTAAGAAAGAAGACATCAAGGGTGTCCCATTTAAAAAAAACAAAGTTATAAGCAACTTCCGGTATAACCGGAAGTAT